>NC_057795.1:442821325-442854690 GCF_018294505.1 Triticum aestivum
CGCTACCTCCCTCCGGCGCCGGCCATCGCGACGCCACCTTCCTGCGCCATCCCGCCCAACACTAACCGGACCCGTCCACCTCCTCACCGAACGGCGCCCCTACCACCTTCCTCGGCGCCTGGAGGCACCCAGCCGCCATCCATCGCGCCTCAGCCCGCCTCACGCCGTCCCCATCCCTCCCGCGACGCCCCACCCTCACCTACGCCGGATCTGATGCTGGCCAGCGAGGCTGTCGAATCCCCAAGCCACCTTCTCCACCCCCGCGTGAATCCACGTCATCCCCACTCGACCCCGCCACCGGATCCAGGGCCATCGCGACGGCACATCGCCGGATCCAGGACGCGCCACCACCATCGCTCGTTAAACGGGGAGCTCCACGAGGCGCCACCGCCAGGTCTTCTCCATGGCGCGGGATTCCCATCCCCCTGGCGACCTGTCCTACTTCCCCTCCCCTCCGGCGAGATCTCCTGCATATAGTTCGGCCTTCCACCTCGTGCAGTTTGGCCGCCAGACTTGAAGTGCGTCAGGTCGCGTGATGCGGTGCAGCGGCGCATGGCCGTGCAGTTTGCGGCCACCACGGGCCCCCTCACCTCTACCTCCATGGCCGCGTCCTTAACCAACGGCGCCCTCCCCTCGTCGTCGGCCACGGCACCGCAGCCACCGGCTCGAGCATCTGCTCTTCACCCTTGATCTTCTACTAGCCGGCGTCACTCCGGGCCGATCCAGGCAAAGGTGGGGGTGTGGATGTGCACGGCAGTGCCCAGCGAGGTGCAGTGCGGCGGACGTGCGTGCAGTCAAAAATCGGAGGTGTGCCATGCAGTAAGGCACCAGTCCTCTGTGCGGTTCTCTTGTGCATGCCTCAGATGATGACAGCTGACTTGGGAGGGAGCTCAAGAACCTCCTCATATGGCTCCGTCCATCTCCTACTACTCGATGGCAGGGCCGGAGTACCTCAGCAGCAGAGATTGGGATTTCGAGCCCCCACCCGCCTGGGCGATCCTGATGGGGGTAATGTCGGCCGAATATACGTCCAATCGAGCTGAAAGATGTCCGAATGCTGAAAGACGTCCGTGGCGGTGAACTCCATGACCGGAGCTCAATCGGGCTTAATCGGAAGAGGTGCGGGATTTACGGAGTCCGGATCGGAGTCCGGCACCTTGGAGTCACAGACCTTGCGAAGGACTAGGCTGGTATCCGACTCTATCGCCGTAGAGGTTGCAGCTTCCGGGGCGGCGTTCAATTGTCCATCCCCGACTGGCGTAGTGGGCTCCAAGCTAATGGTCGGAGCGGACACCTGAGCGACGCTCTGGGTGTTGTCCAATGGTAGAGCTAAATCATGCCCGTCGTGACCGTGCGGTGTGTCCGGTCGTGGCTCGAATCCATCGAAAATCAAGTCCCCGCGAATGTCGGTCGTATAGTTTAAGCTTCCAAACCTGACCTGATGGCCGGGGGCGTAGCTTTCGATCTGCTCCAGATGGCCGAACGAGTTGGCCCGCAGTGCGAAGCCGCCGAATACAAAGATCTGTCCGGGGAGAAAAGTCTCATCCCGGACCGCATCGCGATTGACGAGCGAAGAAGCCATCGGGCCTAAAGGCGACGACACAGAGGAACTCTCAATGAAAGCACCAATGTCGGTGTCAAAACCGGCGGATCTCGGGTAGGGGGTCCCGAACTGTGCGTCTAGGCGGATGGTAACAGGAGACAAGGGACATGATGTTTTTACCCAGGTTCGGGCCCTCTCGATGGAGGTAAAACCCTACTCTTGCTTGATTAATATTGATGATATGGGTAGTACAAGAGTAGATCTACCACGAGATCGGAGTGGCTAAACCTTAGAAGCTAGCCTATGGTATGATTGTTGTTCGTCCTATGGACTAAAACTCTCCGGTTTATATAGACACCGGAGAGGGCTAGGGTTACATAGAGTCGGTTACAATGGGAGGAGATCTTCATATCGCATCGCCAAGCTTGCCTTCCACGCTAAGAAAGTCCCATCCGGACACAGGACGGAGTCTTCAATCTTGTATCTTCATAGTCCGGGAGTCCGACCAAAGGTCTTAGTCCGGCTATCCGGACACCCCCTAATCCAGGACTCGCTCAGTAGCCCCTGAACCAGGCTTCAATGACGACGAGTCCGGCGCGCAAGTTGTCTTCGACATTGCAAGGCGGGTTCCTCCTCCGAATATTCCATAGAAGATGTTGAACACCAGAGTAGTGTCCGGCTCTGCAAAATAAGTTCCATATTCCACCGTAGAGAGAATAATATTTGCATCAGTCGGATCTGCTGACGTATTCTGCGGCGTGACATCATGCCACAGCCAGGCTTTTATTCATTTTACTGTTCCACCTCAGCGCGTTTAGCGAGGTGGTTTCCTTGGCACGTCTTGTCAAAGCAGAGATCGTGTCCCCTTATTCCGGGATTCTCATCAATACGGGCGGGGGTAACCCAACCGCGCCTTTAACCGCGGCACTTGAGAGATAAGCGAGTTTTGTTAGGCCGGTGGGGGGCTCGTAGTTTTGGCCGCCCATGTAAGGGGATAAGAATCCGCCCTTTCCATTCACGCCTTCTTCCTCTTCTGCTTATCCGTCCCTGCGCGCTCGAGCTCCAGCGCCCAAACCCGCACTTCCCACCTCAACCTTCTCCAACCATGTCCGGAGCGGGAGGTAGATGGATGGCCTCCTCCATCACGGAGGGGCGAATCAAAAAGCCGAGGAAGGCCGGATACTTGTCTGACGACATCGCGCACCGGCTTCCAGATGTAGGGCAACTCATCCCCACTCCCAGGCCCCATGAGAGGGTTGTTTTTCTTCCCCATTTCCTCTGCGGACTGGGTTTTCCTCTTCACCCGTTCGTCCGGGGGCTCATGTTCTACTACGGCCTGGACTTCCACGATCTGGTCCCGAACTTCATCCTCAATATCTTGGCGTTTATCGTCGTGTGTGAGGCCTTCCTCCGCATCCAGCCTCACTTTGGCCTATGGCTGAAGATCTTCAGCGTCAAGCCGAAGGTTGTGAAAGGCCGACAAGCAGAATGCGGAGGTGCTATGGTGGGCAAGATGGCCGACGTCACTTGGCTCGAGGGTGCCTTCGTAGAAACCATCAAAGGGTGGCAATCGGGGCGGTTCTATATCACGGAGCCGCGTGACCCTAAGTGGGCAGCGGCCCCCGAATTTTGATCCGGCATCCCCACCCGGCTCACATCTTGGAAAGAGACGGGCCTGTCGTGGGGCAATCTGGAAGAGGTGACCGGACTCCAAACCTGCGTCCGAGACCTGGTGACCAAGAAGGTCAAGCTTGTCAACGTAGTCCAGGTCATGCTCTTCCGCCGGATCCTCCCATGTCAACGACGGGACTTCAATTTGTGGGAGTTCGACCCGGCCCAGCACCAGACTTTATCCCGGCTCTTCGAAACGAAGCACGAGGATGCCTGGAAGGTGCTTTTCAAGAGTTCCGAGGTCTCCCATCCCGTCACCGAGGATCGCGGATTCTGCGCCAAACGTCAAGCCTCTGAAGTAAGCTTACATTTAGTCCCTTACGGGCTACACGAATTTCATAGTGTGACTTTATGTGGGATCTAAACTCCCGTTCCTTTGACAGGACTGGAAGAGGACATCCGGACAGTCTGACTGTCCGGCCCCTTTGCCCGAAGGCCCAGCAGACGCACGCCTAGCGGAGCTACTGATTCCGGCACCTCACGTGGTGCCGAAGAAGAAGGCCAAGGAGAAGGCCACGGGGACACGAAAGAGTTCCCGGCGCCCGGTGGTGTCGGATTCATCGCCCGACAACCCCGACGCGCCCTCCGCTTTGGAAGACGAGGAGGAGGAAGGAGAAGAAGAAGCCTCTCCCCCTCCAACGGGGGGAGGAAAGAAAAGGAAGGCCGCCCCAACTGGGGAGGCCGGAGGGTCCAAGAAGGGGAAGACCCATCTGTCGGACTACGCCTCCGAGCCGAAGACGGCGGGGAGGAATGGCCATCCAGGGTCAAGCCCCTGGCAAAGTCGTAAGTGTCCGGTTACCCGAATGACTCATGGCGCTCTTCTATTATTTGGTAATGTCTAACGCCGAATTTTAATCATGCAGTCCGCCCAGAGGTCAGCTCAGTGATTTGTCGAGCGGCTCCCTGAATTCGTCGGATGTGAACAGCGCTTCGCTTCCGACGGCCTCCTCCCCGCTCCCTGCGGACGACGCCGAGGTGGGGTCCTGAAAGGGACTAAACCAGGAGGAGGTGGTCCTGGAGGCGCCGCAAGGCGATCACTCGGACTCCAGGCCCGAAGGGGGTAAAGCCTCAGAGGGATCTAAGTCCGGCCCTGGGCCGGACACTGCTCCGGAACCATCAGCGGTTCCAGAGTCCGACAGGCGGTGCCTCCATAAGAAGGGCAAGCCTGTGACGCCGGCGACTTCCGTCCATCCGGAGGCGCCGGACAATTTGCTGGAGGCGCTTAACGGCGCCTCCATCGACGAGGAACACTACACTGTTATGAGTGCGGTGATTCGGAAGGTTCAGTCCGCCAAGAGCGGGCTGACGGAAGCCTGTACAAGCCTGTTAACGGGCTTTGAGGTATGTGTTCAAAAACATATAAAAAATATGACCGCATAGACAGTAGCCCCTGATGCTCAGTTCGGTGTTCGGAAAGAAAAGCCGAGCTGAGGATCTAAAAAGATACACGCAGGAGTCTAATAGAAATATGTCAATATGGGAATGCAGGCTGCGCTGCTGACCTCTGTCGCACTGACTGCGGAGGTCAATGTACTGAAGGAAAGCTTCGAGCGGTCCGAGAGCGAGCTCGGCCGTGCCAAGAAGCAGCTCGAGGATAAAGAGGGTACATAATACCTCCTGTAAATGTATATAGAAATACTTGGTTGCAAAATAATAACAGGACCAACGTTAATGTTGCAGGAGCCACGACCGAGGTGGCGACCCTGAAGTAGGTGGTCTCCAAGGCCGAAAAGAGTGCGGCCTTGGAGCGCACCGAGCGAGAGAAGCAGGAGGCGTGGGTGGCGGAGGTGCGGCAAGAGCTCCAGGCTCTCGTGGAAAAACATGAGAGTTTGGAGCGTGACTCGAAGACTCGAGAGTCCGAGCTTGCCTTGGCTCTTGAGGGTGCCAAGACCGCTAAGGCCGAAGCCCAGAAGGCCCTTCAGGAGATCGAGGCGATGAAGAAGATAGCGGCGGGTAAGGCATTCTTTATGCAAAGAAAAAATATAAAAGTTAATTATCTGCTACTTACCTGAATCTGGAGCTCTCCAGGAGCGTTCGTCGATCTGCCCTGTAGTGTGTCTGATGCCGCCGCATACTACCGAGCCGAAGAGGGGAGCCCGACAGAAAAAGTGTTCTGGTCTTAGTATGCTGAGGCCGAACATCCGGTGCCCCTGAGCGACCAGGTGAAGCAGCTGGTCGAGCTCCACAAGGTGGCCGAACAGGCCACGAAGGGCCTCATAGCTCGGCTGTGGCCTGGAGAAGTCATGCCTGGGAGCTACTTCGGTCTGGTGCGGCGGCTGGTGGACGCGTGTCCGTGGATTGAGGTCGTCAAGCGCTCCGTTTGTATTGAAGGTGCCCGTCGGGCCCTTGCCCGTGCTAAGGTGCACTGGGGCAAGCTAGACGCGGAGAAGCTGTTGACGGACGCGCCACCGCCGGGCAAGGAGTATCGTACGCCCGAGATGTATTATAATGGCGTTCTGAAGGGTGCCCGCCGTACAGCGGATGAGTGCTCCAAAGATGTAATTTTTGAGTAGACTCGCATTTGTTATCCTGTACGCTGAAGCTTTGTTCATATGCGTTAAGCAACGCTTGTTAATTTAAAATATTACCTTCTATGCGGCCGTTTATCAAATCTGAGAGATGCAAGTCGTCGGCTTCGACTCCCATGCCACGAGTGCTGGGGTGTTCGGGATAAACCTGAGCGCTCTTGTTCCCATTCATTCTTGGGTCCATCTAGGGAGGCGTTCAGCACAACGAACCAGGCCGTCGGACTTATAATGCTTTATCACTCTCACTTAGCCATAGAATTCTATAATTTTAAATTTTGGCAAAGCCCCTAGTATTCGGAAGACCGAGTTCGGGGCGCTATCCACGCCTAGGCCGGATAAGTCCGGTTCCTCGCTCGAAGCGGCATAAGTCTTTAAGGACTCGAAGAAACCTCGCGAACAGCGACCGGTCTCTCGCACTATCATGACAGTCAGTTTTAGCTTTCTCTACTGAGGTGTTAACCCAGCTCAACTGGGGCACAATCGCAGTACTTCTCCCAGCGCTACCTTAGCCAACAATGCGGAACGTAAGGTGCCAAAACATGGGAGCCGGGCAAACCCAACTATTGACCAAAGACATGATTCGGAGCCAATGCATATAGTGCTATAAGTTCGGGGTGCCGCACTCGTGAGAGTGTTCGGTCTTCTCACACCATGTTATGGGGTGTTGTAAGCCCCTGGTGTATTGTCCGCACCAAAGTGTACGGTTGCAGAATGTCATGACTAAATATATTTGTATATAAAAAATAGATAAGTACAATAATAGGTAAGAGCTATATATTGTTTATTAAAAAAGGGCTACTGCGAAAGCAGAACGATACAAGAAGTGCGGTAAGCAAGAGATGGGAGTATTTGACATGTTCCCCTCCAGGGGCAAGCTGCGGGATTGTAAGTAAAACAGGTATTAAACTCGTGATAGAGACCACCTGGACTTTTGACGTGGCTTGCTCTCTCCCTGGTTGTTGCATCGTGGGTTCGGCGAGTGTATTGCCGGACAGGCCTTCCTAATAGTTGGGTCCTGAAAGTGTGTAAAAAGGAAAATAGCGAAATAGGGAGCCCCTTAGTGCGGTTGAGCCGCATTCTGGGCGTGCCGTTGTTGTGCCCCTCCCCTTATGCCCATGGTATCTCTAAGGCGTAATTATGTATGCGTGGTACCAGTATCACCATTTGGCGGGGGTTGGGGTTGGGGCTGCACTGCTATGCTTGCTCGGAACATGCCAGCCGGATTTGTTGTAGGTTACTTCGGGCTCGCTTGACGCTGTCCGGACGTTTGACGCCTGTATTGGAGAACTGCCTTGAGAGGCTACTTTGCACCTTCGCCGCCAGGGCCGCCGTGTGCTCCTCCATTCGAAGAGAGCGTTCGGTGGTTCCGTTTACCGTGATAACTCCGCAAGGTCCTGGCATCTTGAGCTTGAGATATGCGTAGTGCGGCACCGCATTGAATTTTGCAAATGCGGTTCGTCCAAGCAGGGCGTGATAGCCGCTGCGGAATGGGACTATGTCGAAGATTAACTCCTTGCTCCGGAAGTTATCCAGGGATCCGAAGACCACTTCGAGTGTAACCGAGCCTGTACAGCTGGCCTCTACGCCTGGTAAGACACCTTTGAAAGTTGTCTTTGTGGGTTTAGTCCTTGAAGGATCAATGCCCATTTTTCACACTGTGTCCTGGTAAAGCAGGTTCAGGCTACTGCCGCCATCCATTAGGACTCTGGTAAGGTGAAATCCGTCGATAATTGGGTCTAGGACCAGTGCGGCGAATCCACCATGACGGATGCTGGTGGGATGGTCCCTTCGATCGAAGGTGATCGGGCAGGAGGACCATGGGTTGAACTTTGGGGCGATTGGCTCCAACGCATAGACGTCCTTGAGAGCACGCTTACGCTCCCTTTTGGGGATGTGGGTTGCGTATATCATGTTCACCGTCCGAACTTGCGGGGGAAATCCCTTCTGTCCTTTGTTGTTCGGCGGCCGGGGCCCCTCCTCGTCATCGCTATGTAGCCCCTTGTCTATGGTTTCGGCACTTAACTTGCCTGCCTGCTTGAACACCCAACAATCCCTGTTGGTGTGATTGGCTGACAGTTCGGGGGTGCCGTGTATCTGGCACAAGCGATCGAGTATCCGGTCTAAGCTGGATGGGCCCTGAGGGTTTCTTTTGAATGGCTTCTTCCGCTGACCCGGTTTAGAGCCTCTGAATCCGGCATTGACTGCCGTATCTTCAGTATTGTCACCGTTAATGCGGCGCTTATGCTTGTTGCGTCGTGACCTGCCGTTGTTGTCCTTGATATCCGAATTGCCGGGGCTCTTGGTTATGTTATTGCTACGAGCTAGCCAGCTGTCTTCTCCCACACAAAAGCAGGTCATGAGTGTCGTGAGGGCTGCCATAGATTTTGGCTTTTCCTGTCCTAGGTGCCGAGCAAGCCATTCGTCTCGGATGTTGTGCTTGAAGGCTGCAAGGGCCTCGGCGTCCGGACAGTCGACTATTTGGTTTTTCTTGGTTAGGAACCATGTCCAGAATTGTTTGGCCGATTCCTCTGGCTGCTGGATTATGTGGCTTAGGTCATCAGCGTCTGGTGGTTGCACATACGTGCCCTGGAAGTTGTCAAGGAATGCGGATTCCAGGTCCTCCCAACAACTAATCGACTCCGCTGGCAGGCTGTTAAGCCAATGTCGAGCTGGTCCTTTAAGCTTGAGCGGGAGGTATTTGATGGCGTGTAGATCATCACCACGGGCCATGTGGATATGAAGGAGATAATCCTCAATCCATACCGCAGGATCTGTTGTGCCATCGTATGATTCGATGTTTGCGGGTATGAAGCCCTCGGGGATCTGATGATCCATTACTTCGTCTGTGAAGCATAGTGGGTGTGCGGCGCCCCTGTACTAGGCTATATCACGACGCAGCTCGGATGAGCTTGGTCTGTTGTATTCGACCGAGCCATACTTATTATGTCCGGCGTGACGGCTAGCGTCACGTGAAGCGGGGCGCCCATGCGATCCGTAGATCAATCTTGTTTGCCTTACCTTATTCTCCAAGATGTCTCGCAGGTCTGTTGTGCCTCCCCGTACTCTGGTATGTTTTGAGCGGTGCCGGGGTGCGGCTTGGGTCGAGGGCCTGAAGGCCTCTCTATCGCGGCCACGGGGTGGCCGATCGGGCGCATCATACGCTGGTGATGTAGGTTTAGTTGCTTCCTCCTCAAGTTGGGGTAGCAGCCTGCGCTTTGGGTAGCTCTTGGATGGGCGTTCTAGTTTATACTCTTCGGCCGCCAGGACTTCGGTCCATCTGTCGGCTAGCAAGTCTTGGTCAGCTCTAAGCTGCTGTTGTTTCTTCTTGAGGCTGCTTGCCATGGCTATGAGCCTGCGTTTGAAATGCTCTTGTTTGACGGGATCCTCTGGCATGATGAATTCGTCGTCGTCGAGGCTTGCCTCTTCTTCGGAGGGAGGCATATAATTGTCGTCCTCATCCTGTTTGTCGGCCGCTCTCTCATGAGGGCTGGCTCCATCATCCTCCTGCACTGAATCCTGCTGGAGGGGGTTGTCTTCGGCACTGTCCACGTGTTGTTATCTCCGGTGCCGGAATCGCCGTTTTTGCTTTGGCGGGACTTAGAGCGGCGCCGCTGACGTTGGCGCTTGGGTTGCTTCTTGGAGGGATCATCCTCCGATTTCTCCTCGCCATCCCCCGCTTTCGGGGTGTCCACCATGTATATGTCATATGACGAGGTGGCTTTCCAGTTCCCTATAGGTGCTGGTTCTTGATTGTCTCCTTCATCGGCGTCCATGCCGTCGATGTCTTCGGAGTCAAAGTCGAGTATGTCGGTTAAATCGTCGACAGTGGCTACGAAGTGGGTGGTGGGTGGGCTTCGAATTTCTTCGTCGTCCGCATCCCAACCATGTTGGCCGTAGTTCGGCCAGGGCTCTCCTGACAAAGAGAGAGACTTTAATGAATTCAGGATATCGCCAAAAGGCGAGTGCTGAAAGACGCCCGCGGCGGTGAACTCCATGACCGGAGCCCAATCGGGCTTAATCGGAAGAGGTGCGGGATTTACGGAGTCCGGATCGGAGTCCGGCACCTTGGAGTCATGGGCCTTGCGAAGGACTAGGCTGGTATCCGGCTCTATCGCCGTAGAGGTTGCAGCTTCCGGGGCGGCGTCCAACCGTCCGTCCCCGACTGGCGCAGTGGGCTCCGAGCTAATGGTCGGAGTGGACACCTGAGCGACGCTCTGGGTGTTGTCTGATGGTAGAGCTAAATCATGCCTATTGTGACCGTGCGGTGTGCCCGGTCGTGGCTCGAATCCGTTGAAGATCAAGTCCCCGTGAATGTCGGTCGTGTAGTTTAAGCTTCCAAACCTGACCTGATGGCCGGGGGCGTAGCTTTGATCTGCTCCAGATGGCCGAACGAGTTGGCCCGCAGTGCGAAGCCGCCGAATACAAAGATCTGTCCAGGGAGAAAAGTCTCATCCCGGACCGCATCGCGATTGACGAGCGAAGAAGCCATCGGGCCTAAAGGCGACGACACAGAGGAACTCTCAATGAAAGCACCAATGTCGGTGTCAAAATCGGCGGATCTCGGGTAGGGGGTCCCGAACTGTGCGTCTAGGCGGATGGTAACAGGAGACAAGGGACACGTTGTTTTTACCCAGGTTCGGGCCCTCTCGATGGAGTTAAAACCCTACTCCTGCTTGATTAATATTGATGATATGGGTAGTACAAGAGTAGATCTACCACGAGATCGGAGTGGCTAAACCTTAGAAGCTAGCCTATGGTATGATTGTTGTTCGTCCTATGGACTAAAACTCTCCGGTTTATATAGACACCAGAGAGGGCTAGGGTTACACAGAGTCGGTTACAATGGGAGGAGATCTTCATATCACATCGCCAAGCTTGCCTTCCACGCCAAGGAAAGTCCCATCCGGACACGGGACGGAGTCTTCAATCTTGTATCTTCATAGTCCGGGAGTCCGGCCAAAGGTCTTAGTCCGGCTATCCAGACACCCCCTAATCCAGGACTCCTGTCGGTGTCAAAACCGGCGGATCTCGGGTAGGGGGTCCCGAACTATGCATCTAGGCGGATGGTAACATGAGACGAGGGACACGATGTTTTTACCCAGGTTCGGGCCCTGTTGATGGAGGTAAAACCCTACGTCCTGCTTGATTAATATTGATGATGTGGGTTACAAGAGTAGATCTACCACGAGATCAAGGAGGCTAAACCCTAGAAGCTAGCCTATGGTATGATTGTTGTTCGTCCTATGGACTAAAGCCATCCGGTTTATATAGACACCGGAGAGGGCTAGGGTTACACAGAGTCGGCTACAATGGTAGGAGATCTACATATCCGTATCGCCAAGCTTGCCTTCCACGCCAAGGAAAGTCCCATCCGGACACGGGACGAAGTCTTCAATCTTGTATCTTCATAGTCTTGGAGTCCGGCCGATGATGATAGTTCGGCTATCCGGACACCCCCTAGTCCAGGACTCCCTCAGTAGCCCCCGAACCAAGCTTCAATGATGACGAGTCCGGCGCATGTGTTGTCTTCGGCGTTTGCAAGGCGGGTTCTCCTTCCCGTCCATGTGTTTGTCGGACAGTGTCCGGTTGCTTCATAAGTGTGGCGCTCCTTGGCTTCCACGCCAAATAATGGCCTTCTTCCACGTGTTGCACGAATGCGAAAAGCCAGGGTATTCTTACAGTTTACCCCTTAGCTGCACAAATAAACTGCCTATAAGAGAGGCGGGGATCCAGATCCAAACCACCCCATCCCCCTTCCGCAAGTTCTCATCGAGGCGCATCTGACAGAAAATCCATTCCAGCATGGATAGCCGACGCGGCCCCTCTTCTCGCGCTCCCAGTCCCCAACCAGGAGATTGGAGGAAATGCTCAATCTCGCATCGCGAGCTAGTGGTGCTCCAGGCAGAGGGATATCTTCCCCCAGCCTTCATGGTTCCGGTTCGAGCCGGACTAGCTACCTACAAAGGTGGGAAGCAGGCGGAGAGCGCCCCTAATCCCTCCAAAGGAGAGCGGGTATGCTTCGTCCCCTACTTAATAAGGGGACTCGGATTTCCTATACATCCGTTTCTCCGGGGGCTCCTGGAATTCTACGGACTCCAGCTTCATCACCTTATGCCTGCCTCCATTCTGCACATCGCGGGCTTCGTTGCTCTGTGTGAGCTGTTCTTGGGCATTGAGCCCCATTTCGCGCTGTGGAAGAGGCTGTTTTGCCTCGTACCCCGCTCTCACGGGGGGTCGATATATCAAGTGGGCGGAGCCGAAATATGGCGCATCGCCGGGACCGGATACCTGTCCGGAACCCCGAAGAAGGCGTCCGAAGACTGGCCTTCGGAGTGGTTTTATATGGAGGACGCTCCGCTGCCGGATCCAGTCCGGATCGGCCTTCCGGATTTCAACAACGCTCCTCTGAAGAAACGCCTAAGTTGGCGCCCGCGGAGCCCTCAACGAGAAGATGACAGGAGCGTCTATTACTTGATGGGCCGGATACGGCTGTTAGCCCATTCCGGTTTAACCATGATCGGAGTCATGGCCACATGCATTATGCGTGGGGTGCAGCCGCTCCAATACAGGGGCTACCCCATGTGGAATTTCAACGGAGACAATGACGCCACCCGCCATGGCCGCAAGGGGCCAGGCTCGGCTGACGATCTAGCAAAGATCCTGTCCGGCTTGTACAAGGGGGAGAAGAAGGACTTCCTCCGTACGAATCCTCTGAACGGATTTTCCATGAACAACCCTCAGAGCTGGGTAAGCGGTCGTTTGTATATCTGATCCGTGCCTTTAACGGCAAGTGTCTTATCTTATGATTTTGATGCAGGAGCTGCGTCGGGATGTGGAGGGCATAAAAAGCCCAGCCCCACAACCCGAGGATCCAGAAAGATCCCTTGATCCGGCCTCCGAAGAGGATCCGGATTTAGCGGTGGAACTGATCGATGGGGTGTTCCACCAGCTAAGCATGGATAATGCTTTAGTCGCCATTACGGCCGACTACCCTGGTTTGTGCCCGGCTTCTCCGGTGAGTACGACCGAAATCCTGACACCATTACTTTTTAATGCTTGCTTCTGACCACCGTGCACCAATGGTGCTTGATAGGAGGCGCCTTTATGGCAGGGAGCCGAGCCCGCGGCGGCCGACCAAACGAGGTCAGCGCGGCCTAGCAGGCGGAAGAAGAGTACGGCGCGAATCGAAACGTCGCCGCAAAGGTACGGTGCACCTTTGTCTTTTAAGGGAGAGACTCCCGGGAGGCATATTAATGCTCATGATTCTTCCAAGAGAATGAGCGCTCGCCGGACTGAGTCTGGAGAGGGTGCCGACCATGCCTCCGCCTGCC
Source organism: Triticum aestivum (assembly GCF_018294505.1). Taxonomy (NCBI): domain Eukaryota; kingdom Viridiplantae; phylum Streptophyta; class Magnoliopsida; order Poales; family Poaceae; genus Triticum; species Triticum aestivum. The sequence goes on from NC_057795.1 coordinate 442,834,399, forward strand.
AGGCTCCAACGCCTGGTCCGGAAGGGGAGGCGAGCGCAGGGCGCGAGCCGGACGCTCCTCCAACGGAAGATACCGACAGGCTGTCCGCCACCAGGTCTGAGGTGGAGAGCGCCATGAATCACCGGCGCCGTCGGACAATTCTTCGTGACGCGTGTTTCTCCCCGGATGCGTTGAATGCCTTTAAAGCGGGGGACGCGCACCTCCGTGCTGCTCAAGATGGTTTAACCAGAGCCACGAAGCAATATATAAGGGACATACGGGTAAGAAGTTTTAATAGTTATATATGCCAGTAGCCCCCGAGACTTAAAATAGTTAAACTAACTGATTTAAGGATCATTTGTTGTGTAGGATCTTACAGAGAAGAATACCCACCTGTCCTAGGAGCTTCAAGAGTGCAAGGCCCAACTTGAGGCTGCACTAGCCGCTGCCGGGGGAGCCACGGAGACCCCCTCTGGTAATTCAGATCTTTAAAAGAGAAATTAGTTTATGAAGTGCGGCGTGCATGTATAGTCTGACAATAACATTGCAGAGGGTGCCGGACTAGATCCAGACAAGCAACAGCTGCTGCGCCAGTTGAAGGCCGGCGAGAGGGTGCTTATGAAGGTGCAGCAGGAGAGGTACAAGCTCCAAGATGCCCACGCCCAGCTCGGAGAGGAGCTAAAAGGGGTGCGGGCCCAGCTGTCTGGCTCCTTGAAGGAGAATCAGCGGCTTCGTCGTGGCATCTATAGTAAGTGCTTAAGCAAACTCTTTTGAAAATAAGAGTTCGGCGAGGAGGTCGGTTGACATGAATATGTCTGTAGGTGTGCTCACAGTTCGCCCTACGGAGGAAATGCCCGGTTCAACGGGTGATCAACTTCCCGAGCTGGTGCAACTGCTTGAACGTGTTCGGCAGGCGATGAGTGGCGTCGTTCAGGCCTTATGGCCTGCCGTCTCCCTTCCTGAGGGCCTTGGAGGGCTTGTTGAGAAGCTTCAGGGAGTACGGCGACGTCTCCGTTTGTGGAAGATATCGGCCTGCCGTCAAGGTGCCAGGGAGGCCTGGGCCATGGTGAAGACACGGTACCCGAAGGTTGACCCAAACCACATGGCCGAGGTCGGACCTGTGGGGCCGGATGGGAAGGAGATCCCTGTGAGCCTGATGTACGGCCAAGTAGAGTTGGCCGCGAAATATTCCCAGCAGGACTGTAAATTAGACAGCCTGTTAGATGGGATAGAGGAAGAATAGAATCGGTCAGTTTGACGATGTAATTTTTAAAATGACATGTAAAATGCCTTCTAGCCGGATTGTAGATCATTTGTCTTTGCGGACCTTTTCGCTTCGACCTCGGGACCCAACAGTCTGGAGTGTGTCCGAATACCCTCACGGTTATAAAAAAAGAACCGGGGCATGCATGGAGACAAGGCGTAGGGGTCATAAATGCTTTATCCGACAAGTGCCCAACTAGTTATGTTATGTTACATGGGTAGTAAGAAACATCTTCCAGCGAGAATAGTTCCGTTAGGGGTTCCTTTCCCTGGGCGGCATGCCCTAAAGTGCATGACCGGACTGCGAAAAAAGCAGGAAAAGCATCTGGGGGCAGACAAATAAGTAAGTAATGAATCATCTTTCAGGTCACCGACCGAATATTCCCTTAAGAATGCTAGCTTTCGGCTTCACCCAGTCTGAGGTACACATCCGGCTGACCCGGCAATAACAATCGCAGAGGTACTCCCTTTACCTCCTAGCTGAACAATCGGGAACCGAGGGGTAAGCACAGGAGCCAGGCAACCCAGCTTGGCCAAAACTTAAGTCATATCGATGCATACAATGGTGATCAAAAGGTACATGCGGAAGTGTGACACATGTTCTGGGAACGAAACCCATATAAGCAAGCTTCTGTTAAAGAAGCCCCCAGGTATGACGAGTGCGAGTAGCACATCGAGTAAGTGCGAACAAAACGCAGGTTAGCCCTCAAGGGGGGTTGTAATGAAAAATGGAGGAGAAAAGAGGGAAGACTTGGACAACGAAAAAGTATGAAAAGGTGGACGGGGGAACGAGACAAACCCTGAGTCCGGCGCTAGGCGTAAAATCTTCGGAGACGGGCCATGTTCCATGGGTTTGGCCCGAGTCGGTTGTCAGATGCTTTGCATAGACGGTATGCACCGCCGGTAAGGACTTGGTCGATGATGAAGGGACCTTCCCATTTGGGCGTAAGTTTGTCATTTTTCTTGTCCGGCAGGCGTGGAACTAGCTCGCCAACAATGTAAGTTTTGGCCCGTACTACTCTGCTTTGATATCTTCGAGCCTGCTATTGATAGAATGCGGAACAGGATTTTGCCACGTCGCGCTCCTCCTCCAAGGCATCCAAACTGTCCTGCCGATCTAACTCGGCTTCTCTTTCCTCGTACATGCGCACGCGAGGTGAGTCATGAATTATGTCGTAGGGCAAAACTGCCTCAGCACCGTATACCATAAAAAATGGTGTGAATCCAGTTGTGCGGTTTGGCGTGGTCCGCAGCCCCCAGAGTACGGAGTCGAGCTCCTCTACCCAGTGCGTGTTAGATTCCGTGAGGGACCGCACTAATCTGGGTTTAATGCCGCTCATGATTAGACCATTTGCTCGTTCCACTTGACCATTGGTTTGAGGGTGGTAGACTGAAGCGTAGTCGAGCTTGATGCCCATGTTTTTGCACCATAGTTTAACCTCGTCGGCCGTGAAATTCGTGCCGTTATCAGTTATGATACTGTGGGGGACGCCAAAACGGTGTACTACCCCTGATATAAAGTCTATCACAGGTCCTGATTCTGCCGTTTTAACCGGCTTGGCCTCTATCCATTTGGTGAATTTATCCACCATGACCAATAAGTATTTGTGCTTGTGGGTTCCCCCTTTAAGGGGTCCGACCATGTCAAGCCCCCAGACCGCGAACGGCCAGGTGATGGGTATAGTTTTGAGGGCGGTGGGTGGCATGTGGCTCTGATTAGCAAAAAGCTGGCAACCGACGCATCGTTGGACTAAGTCCTGAGCATCTGCCCGGGTGGTCGGCCAGTAAAATCCTGTACGGAAGGCCTTGCCCACAAGGGCTCGGGCTGCAGCGTGGTGCCCGCCGAGTCCGGCGTGAATTTCAGCCAGAAGATTTCGCCCTTCCTCCTCGGAGATACACCTTTGAAGGACTCCGTTGTGCTTTTCTTATAAAGTTCTCCCTCATGGACCTTGTAGGCTTTAGATCGCAGAACTATGCAGCGGGCCTCATTTTGGTCTTCGGGAAGTTCCTGCCTGAGTAAGTAGGCTAGGAATGGTTCCGTCCACGGGGCAATTACTGCCATTATTTCGTGGGCCGAAGGTGTTATTTCGTTGGCTGAGCCACCGACTATGTCAGAATCGTCTGAGTTAGGTGATGCAGCTGGTTCCGGATTGTTATGTCCGAACTCCTCTTCCCATGATACGGATGGCTTGAAAAGCCGTTCCAGGAAGATGTTCGGAGGGACGGCGTCGCGTTTTGCACCGATGTGTGCCAACACATCTGCTGCCTGGTTGTTACCCCGGGCCACATGGTGGAATTCGAGTCCCTCGAACCGAGCTGGCATTTTTAGCACAGCGTTACGGTAGGCTGCCATTTTCGGATCCTTGGCATCAAAGTCTCCATTTATTTGGGATATTGCGAGGTTTGAATCCCCGCGCACCTCTAGGCGTTGGATACCCATGGAGATTGCCATCCGGAGGCCATGTAGCAAGGCCTCGTATTCGGCTGCGTTGTTGGAGTCCATGTACATTATTTGGAGTGCATATTGGACTGTGTCTCCGGTTGGGGACGTCAAGACGACGCCAGCCCCCAAGCCCGCCAACATTTTGGAGCCGTCGAAATGCATGATCCAGTTGAGTATGCGCCGTACTCTTTAGGGAGTTCGGCTTCGGTCCATTCGGCGATGAAGTCAGCCAAGACCTGTGATTTTATAGCCTGCCGTGGTTTGTAGGTTATGTCAAATGGTAAGAGCTCAATGGCCCATTTAGCAATCCTGCCCGTTGCGTCGCGGTTGTTTATAATATCGTTGAGAGGTACTTCGGAGGCCACTGTTATGGAACACTCTTGAAAGTAGTGTCGCAGCTTCCGAGATGCCATGAACACCGCATACGCTATCTTTTGATAATGTGGGTACCGGGACTTGCATGGAGTCAAGACAGTGGATACGTAGTACACTGGTTTTTGAAGAGGGAATTTGTGCCCTTCTGTTTCTCGTTCGGCGACGAGTACCGCGCTGACAACTTGATGTGTTGCTGCGATATATAATAGCATTGGTTCGCCCAGGTTGGGCGCGGCCAGGACCGGATTAGTTGCCAATACGGCTTTAATTTCTTCGAGTCCGGCCGTGGCAGCATCCGTCCATTCGAAATGTTCGGTGCGCCGGAGGAGGCGATAGAGGGGCAGTGCCTTTTCTCCTAAATGGGAGATGAAGCGGCTTAGGGCCGCCACGCATCCGGTTAACTTTTGTATTTGCTTGAGGTCTTTTGGGATATCCAATTGTGACAGAGCTTGGATCTTGGCTGGGTTTGCTTCAATTCCTCTACCGGATACAATGAAGCCGAAGAGTTTTCCGGCTGGTACGCCAAAGACGCATTTCTCCGGGTTGAGATTAATGTCATATGCTCGGAGGTTGTCAAATGTCACCCTCAAGTCGTCTACTAGAGTTTCGACGTGTTTGGTCTTGACGACCACGTCGTCTACATATGCCTCGACTGTTTTGCCTATCTGGGTGGCCAGACATGTCTGAGTCATGCGCTGATATGTTGCGCCGGCGTTTTTGAGTCTGAAGGGCATTGTGTTAAAGCAGAATGGTCCATATGGAGTAATAAATGCTGTTGCAGCCTGGTCTTTTTCTGCCATCTTGATTTGATGATATCCGGAGTATGCGTCGAGGAAGCACAATGAATCGTGCCCTGCGGTAGCGTCAATGATTTGGTCGATGCAGGGGAGAGGGAAGGGGTCCTTTGGGCAAGCCTTGTTAAGGTCTTTGAAGTCGACACAAAGGCGCCAGGATTTGTCCTTTTTGGGTACCATAACCAGATTTGCTAGCCAGTCCGGATGTTTGATGTCTCTGATGAATCCGGCTTCTAAGAGTTTGGCTAGCTCCTCTCCCATCGCCTGTCTTTTTGGTTCGGAAAATCTCCGAAGAGCCTGTTTAACGGGCTTGAATCCTTTTAGGATATTTAGGCTGTGCTCTGCCAGTCTACGTGGGATTCCTGGCATGTCTGAGGGGTGCCAGGCGAAAATGTCCCAATTTTCCCGAAGGAATTCTCGTAGTGCGGCTTCGACATCGAGATTTAATTGTGCCCCAATGGAGGTCGTCTTTGTGGGGTCGGTTGGATGGACTTGGAATTTGACTATTTCGTCTGCTGTTTTAAAAGAGGTGCACTTGGACCTCTTGTCGAGTACCACGTCGTCCCTATCCACCGTGGAGCGCAGCGCAGTTAGTTCCTCTGCCGCTAGGGCTTCAGATAGTGCCTCTAGGGCTAATGCGACTGTCTTATTCTCGGCGCGGAGTGCAATATCTGGATCGCTGGCCAGAGTGATGATTCCATTAGGGCCGGGCATTTTAAGCTTCATGTACCCGTAACGGGGTATAGCTTGGAAGATTGTGAATGCCTCTTGCCCTAACAAGGCATGATATCCGCTGCCGAATGGGGCCACTTGAAATGTGACCTCTTCGGACCTGTAATTGTCCGGCGAGCCGAACACTACGCCGAGTGTGATTTTTCCTGTGCAGCGTACTTCTCGACTGGGGATTATCCCTCTGAAGGTTGTGCTGCTTCGCTCAATGCGGCTCCAGTCAATATCCATTTTTTGAAAAGTTTCCTCGTAGATGAGGTTTAGTCCGCTGCCGCCATCCATGAGTACCTTGGTGAGGCGAAAGCCGTCCACTATCGGACTGAGTACCAATGCGGCTGGCGCTCTAGCCGTCCGGAATTTAGGTTCGTCGTTGGCATTGAAGGTGATAGCTCCATGGATTTGCTGTTGCTACTTGGTAGACTTCGGCGAGGCTGCGGATTGTTCGTTTTCGCATGTTATTTGATGCGAAAGTCTCGAAGACTGTTAATACCGTACCGGTACTGCTGGGCTGTTTGCTCGGGGCTAAAAAGCCTTCGCCACTTTTGGCCACCTGCCGTAATATCCAACATGCTCGAAGGCTGTGTGTTGGAGTGGCGCCCTCCGTACTGTGGATTTTGTAGGGTCCGTTGAGCCAGCCCTCCAGTACGGTTCCATGCCCTTTAGGGGGTTTTTGCTTTTTGCTTTTTAACCCAGGTGTTTGGGTATGGCGCACCCTTTTATTTCGGACTAGGGTTGTAGTCAAGGCCGGACTATCCCAAAACCTAGTTTCGGTGTACCTGGCACTCTCCACCGCACAGTATTTTTGCACGATGGTCACAAGATCGATGAAGCGTATAATGTCGCGACGACATATGGTGTTCATGATTCCCTTGTCGGCGCAATTGTTGCAGAAAATTGAAATCGCGCTTTCTTTGCAGCAGTCCTTTATCATGTTCATAACCAGGAGGAATCTGGCCCAGTAATGATGTACTGTTTCATCGGGCTCTTGCCGTATTCGAGATAGATTGCTTATGTTTGGGTGGGTGGGTGGAATCAAGTTCGGAACCCCGCCCAATCTGAGGCTCAAAGGCCATGAAGTTTCCGGATTTGGAAGCTTGATTTGCTGGACGCTTTCCAACGTATCTAGTTCGACGCCTGACTCTAAGTTTAGTATTTGACTAGCGTCCGCCCCTCCGCAGGAATCCGGCGTGAAGAGGTCGGGAATCCGGACATAGTTAGTTTTTAGCGTGGAAGAAGAGTTGCCGCATTGTTCCTCTACCAAAACAACGTGGTGGGTAGCCTGGGGAGAGTTGATTTCTCTCAGATCGGTTTTAAGCCCAATCTGATCATAGTCCGTAGCGACTCCCAGGGCGGCGATGCGATCCAAGAGCTCGTTCACAGAGGAGAGCTCAGTCGGACCTAACTGCTCGGCGAATTCCGAGCTGACGCGAAGATCACTTTTGATGACCTGAGAGGTCATCGTCGGAGCGGTGGCCGAACAGGCGGTCATAAGAAAATAACCTAGACGGATAGTTTGGCCGGTGGCCAAAGCTCCCTTGACGACGGTGCCGTCTTTAAATACGGGAAGAGGCATCCTTCCTGATCGCGACGGCACAGAGGAACTCTCAATGAAAGCACCAATGTCGGTGTCAAAACCGGCGGATCTCGGGTAGGGGGTCCCGAACTGTGCGTCTAGGCGGATGGTAACAGGAGACGAGGGACACGATGTTTTTACCCAGGTTCGGGCCCTCCTGATGGAGGTAAAACCCTACGTCCTGCTTGATTAATATTGATGACGTGGGTTACAAGAGTAGATCTACCACGAGATCAAGGAGGCTAAACCCTAGAAGCTAGCCTATGGTATGATTGTTGTTCGTCCTATGGACTAAAGCCATCCGGTTTATATAGACACCGGAGAGGGCTAGGGTTACACAGAGTCGGCTACAATGGTAGGAGATCTACATATCCGTATCGCCAAGCTTGCCTTCCACGCCAAGGTAAGTCCCATCCGGACACAGGACGAAGTCTTCAATCTTGTATCTTCATAGTCTTGGAGTCTGGCCGATGATGATAGTTCGGCTATCTGGACACCCCCTAGTCCGGGACTCCCTCAACTCCCTTAGGGGTGCTCCTCGCCGAGCCCCATCGCGCTTCGTGCAACAAAAAATTGTGCAGCTCGGCGACCATGGCAGTGCAGCTCGGAGGCACTCGTGATGTGGTTCAGTGCTCGCGTGCTTGCAAAATTGGGCGTTTTTTGGGTGTGGATGGAAATTCATCGTCACGGAGTGCAGCTGCAGTTCGGGCAAGCATGCTCAACTACTACTCGTCAGCGTTGGCTGCCTCCTGTTGGCCAAATGAAGGCGGAGCGATTTTCAGTCCATGCATCGTCGGCGTGCAGTTTGTGTGTGGGTGGTCTAGCCCAACCACGACATGATCCTCTCCATTCTCCCAGGTAATTTCTTTCCCCCAATTTCACCTCACTTCCTGTAGAGAGGCTACATATAGCATCTCAACCTCTTAGTTAGCCAATTTGGTGCTATCACTCTGGAATTTGAATTAGATGCTTGGTGCTTCACATTGATTCATTTTTCAATCCTCTGAAATCCTCAATGTATATGCATGTACGAGTAGTATACAACGAGTCAATATATATAGTGTTTTTGGTGTTCGGTGCAACAGTAACATGTATTTCTTCTCTTCTTTATGCAAGCATCGACTTGGCCAATGACGGTGTGCAGTGCGGCCAACGATGACTTGTAGTATGGACAATGAAGGCGTGCAGTGTCGCCACCAGCAGCACCTCAGGCGTGGGGGCCGCGATGGGACTCGCCGCGCCTTGCTCGTCCAGTCTGTAGGACACGCGAAAGGAGCAGCTCCTCCGCCAACGATCGCGGCCTCCAACCTCCTCTACCGTCAAACTGGGGGTCGCTTCATCTGCTTGCCAGTCAGCCGGTCTCCAACTTGTAGAGATGCGCACGATAGCTCTATCTCCCTTTTGCAGTGCACATGGGCACCCTTTTGCAGTGCATACGGGCGATGCTGCGGTAGACCTCCAAAAACCGGAGCGCAGTTCGACGTGGAGTGCCATGGGGTTCGAGTTTACGTGTTCGACGCGTGTTATTCTCCCATGTTGTACTCGCCTCTTCCCTATCCCGGAGCACAACACAGTGTGCTCGCGATTTCCGTTCTACTGAGATGTACTACAGTTTAGTTCTTAGTGCGATTTCAGTGCTCAGCTCATTCGTGAGGTTCGAGGGTGCATGAATTTCTCCTTTTCACAGATGATTTGTGTTGTTTTTCAGGCAGATGTGTATGATTTTGTTTAAAAGCAGTTCATTTAGCATTGTGTGGCGGTTTATTTTTCTGAACCATGTTGTTTGCTTTCTTTGCCTCTGTAAACATCCCTCTCCGAGCAGTTCACTACCTTTGTGCTGCAGTAAAAGAGAAATAGCAAAAACAATATGAAGTCCACTAACTCTATCCTTGCGGTCCACTCCGTCGGTCTATGTGCGTATAAAAATAATAAGTATGAAAAACACAAAAAACACTCATGTCGTTCACCTTCTCTAATTTACGTCTGACAAAAAGAAATCATGCAGTTCGCTAGCCCTTCTAATGCAGTGCTGTTTTCAGTCTGAAGCAGTACATTCTTTTATCCGATGCAGTACATGCGATGATTTGTGTGTTGCGGAAAACAGAGTGTCTGCATTTCGGTAAACTCGAAATTCCTCTTAAACCGTAAATATGGAGAGAGTGTTCTATATGAAAAAGTTTCACCTTGTCGATATCTTTCCAACGGCGTATCGTTTGAATCATTCCGTCCAGCGGTTTGCAAAAAATTCGCCAAAAACGGCCGCTTCCACTCGTCGTCTGCTGCACGATTTTCAAAATTAACTTAAAACTGTATGGAATTTCAAAAATATTTCAACATATAAAAGTTGCGCCTCGTTCGTAGCTTTCAAACAGCGTATCACACGCCTCGTTTTGACAAACGGTTCAAAAACTGGAGCGAAAACGGTACCAAAAATTTAAATTTTTTTGAAAAACAGAATTCCGCGATTTAGTAAATTTGAAACTGCTCTTAAACCGTAAGGAATTAGAGAAAAAAATTATATATTAAAAAGATGCGTCTCGACGATATCTATCCAACGGTGTATCGTTTGCTTCATTCCGACGAGCGGTTTAGAAGAAATCGCGAAAAAACACTCGCTGTCACTCGTCATGGGCCGCACCATTTTCAAAACTGCTCTTAAACCGTGTGGAATCTCGAAACGTGTTCAACATGTCGAAGTTGCGCCTAATCCATAGCTTTTCAACGGTATATTGCACGCCTCATTCTGATAAACGGTTAAAAAATTAGAGGGAAAACAGTACAAAAAATATAACGCGTGCAGTTTTTTGCGACGGGAAGTTCACTCGTGAGAGTACTGCAGCACACTTGATTCAAAGAATGACGTTCACTTGCGTTCAGCATGCAGTGCGGAAGTGGTGTGTAGAATAGTTATTCTGCTAATATTAGCAGAATAGACCGTCTATATGTATATATATATAATTTATTTTTCTTCCTCATGGTTTCCTGACATCACGGTCCCACACCATTGTCAACCTATGTAGTCCCTTCTTTCCGGTTTATAGGGTTTATCTCAAAATTTTAGTTTTTCCATTTTATAAGGCTCAATTTGGTTGTTTTCCATTACATGTTCAGATTCCAAGGTGCATTAAATCATTGCATGCAAGTATTAAGAGAAAATTGATCAATGCATGTACTTTATGCATGCATGCATTGCAATTAATGCATTGATAAACATAATTTTTTGGGGATAACAAGAGCATTAGTTAGGTGCTTTTGCAAAACTACAAAAAGTATTCCACCACTCGCCATCTACCTTGATTGGTGAGATTTTTAAATTGAGCACTATAAACCGGAAAGGAGGGGGTAGTCAATAAATGAGATAATTGCACAAGAAGCGGCCGACAGCTGGGACCAAGCAGCTCGAGCAGTATTTGCGTTTTGGAGGTGTGAGCACTGCAGAGTTTTTTGATGCTTAGCCCAGATATTATTTTTTTCTTCCCTGAACAACAATGAAAACATCGCTGCAGGTATTAACTGGGCGGGCTGTGGCCCGTCTAGCCCAGGCCAGATATCCAGCCCAGATATTAATTTTTTTTCAAGCTGAAAATGGCTAGCCCAACTATACTTTTTTTAGGAATACTCAGGCAAGGTCAAGTTGTTATTCTCCGCCCCGCTGGGCTGCAAATCTTTCCTAGGAGGGATGCATTAGGCTTAACAAGAAAATGAGCTTTAAGAAATAATAAATGGGATGTAATTATAAAAACTGGGCAGTAACTATAAAAAATGCACCAAACGCATAATTACTTTATAAAATATTATTTTTGGATATTAAAATTTTAATTTCATTAATTGTTGCGAGCGCAATGTTTCGTTGGATTTTACGTAATATAAATTTATATTGAAATTGTATTTAATCTGACTAGAAATTTTGGGATAAAAATATTTTGGATCCCATCAAAATGTGGGAAATTTTATTGAATTCTGTTTTGAAAGGTTGGTTGAAATGGGCTGTACTTTTAACAAACTGTAAACGGGCTGTAGTAAATTCCATTAAAATTCAAAAATGGGCTGCACATTCTTACGAATCTCAAATGGGCTATAAGTTCTCTGCCACACACTTCTGGCCTTACTAAGTTGACGCGTCCCCTAAAAAAAGAGAGTTGACGCTTATGCACGGCTTTGTAAACTTATAGTCAACACACGGTTCTAGCAGCAGTGGCCGTTGGATGTCCATCCAACGGGTGCCATGCTTCTTCTTCAATCTCGGATATTCTAGCTTCACCCGCCCAAAAAATGATTCCTCCCCCTGGCATCTAGGGCGCACCGTTTCGGAAGCTGAACTGTGGGCCTACTAAGTTGACGTACCAAGGGCTTTGTGAACTTAGTCAATATAAACGATTCTAGCTGCAGTGACCGTACGATGTCCATACAACGGCCGTCGTGCTTCTTCAACCTCTGGCCTTCTTGCTCCAGCCGCCCAAAGCAGCACCGTTCGTGCCGCCTTCTCCTGCCTCCCGTGGCCGGCTGTGCTGCCGCGGAGGCCTCACCGCCCCCTACTACTCCCACCGCTGGCCAGGCCATCCCTCCACTCACCCACACCCCCTGTTATTCTACGGTGACGGCTCCGCAGCCGAACCAGTGAACCCTCGTACTCCTCTCTGCGTGTGCATCCACTGTCGTGTCTTCCCCAGCTCTACGTCGTCCCCTTCCTAGGCCTCGTCGTCGTCCACCGCCGTGGTACTCTCGGCGCGGCGTGGTCAACGTGGTCAAGCAACGACTTCCATCAGCCGTGGACTGTACGTGGAGAGGCTAACAGCTGGGTCCACGGCAGCCGCAAGGAAGTGCCTCCTTATTACGCGCAAAATAATTATTCCTCCACCTGACAGCGGGGACCCACCGGACGGGCCACCGTATTTCGCGAAAAAAATGATTCACCCCCTGACTGCTAGGACCCACCAGCTACATCTTCGCATGCAAGGAAGTGCCGGAAAAAAAGATTCACCCCCTGACTGCTGGGACCCACCAGCTACATCTTCGCACGCAAGGAAGTGCATCCGAAAAAAACCGATTCGCCCCCCTGACTGTTGGGACCCACCAGCTACACCTTCGCACGCAAGGAAGTGCGTCCGGGCAAAAAAAAAACGATTCACCCCCTGACTGCTGGGACCCACCAGCTACATCTTCACACGCAACTAAGTGCCTGACAGTCGGGACCCACGTGGTCGAAGCGTATGTAGCGTTATCATTCTGGTCGCGAACGTGTACGTACATACTGGTGGATGTAGAGGCTCGCACGTGTCGTAGTAGAGGCGCGCACGTGTCATAGTAGAGGCGCGCACGTAGCATGTATACGTACATACAACGGCCAGGGTGCAAGAAAGAAAATACGGCCACGTACATATATACGGGCGGGGTCTTGAACGCCTACTCGCGCATACGTATGACTAGGGCTCGTGTACATGGCTGGGTCGAAATGGAGAAACAGCGTCGTCATCGTGTTCATGGGGAGGCAACGAAATGCGTCGTGTTCATCGGGAGGCAACGAAACGCGTGGGAGACAACCGGCTGGGTCGGAATAGAATGCGTCATCGTGTTCATCGGGAGGGCTTGGACGGAACAGGCGATGGAAACGAGGCCTAGCGTACCGTAGAACGGAGGAAACGGCCTTGTGTTCGACCGGCCATGTTCGAAACGGGATCCTGTTCACCGGGAGGGGCTGTGGTGTACCGCAAAAAGGAGGAAACAGACCTCCTACGGTCGAAACGGGGGTCCTGTTGATCGGGAGGGGTGTGACGTACCGCAAAACGGACGAAACGGACTTGTGTTGGAGCGCTACTGTCGAAACGGGGGTCCTGTTGATCGGGAGGGGTGTGGCGTACCGCAAAACAGACAAAACGGACTTGTGTTGGAGCGCTATGGTCGAAACGGGGGTCCTGTTCATCGGGAGGGGTGTGGCGTACCGCAAAATGGGACTCCACGAGATATTGTTCATCTCCACCATCGACCTCCTCCAGCCTCCACTGGCTCCTGTTCATCCAGCCTCCACCGCGCGCTACTCCACCAGATACTGTTCAATCACCCCTCCACTGTCTACTGTTCATCCAGTCCTCCACGGGGTCGTCCTGTTCATCCAGCCCCCCACACCACGGGGTCCTGTTCATCCAGAGGCAATGCCACCGCTCACTGTTCATCCAACCCCCCTCGCAACACTCACTGTTCATCCAGAGAGGCAGCATCGACCGACTTCAGTTAGCAGTAGTAGCGAAGGAATCGCTCGATCAGGTTCAGTTAACAGCCATCGATCGATCGCTCGGGTTCAGTAACGCGTAGCCTGCAGTGCAATCGCTCGGGTTCAGTTAGAGCCCAATGCCCTCGCTCGGGTTCAGTTAGAGCCAACGCCTCACACACACGCGTGTACGTGTCTAAGAGAAACGCGCATCGCTCGGCCCCCGACCTCCCACCGTAACCGGGAACTCCCTGAAATTTTCCTCGCCCTCGCTTCTACCACGGTTTTTTCCGTCATGGACGGCCCAAAGAATGTCATGCAGCTGCATCTCCGGCCCGCCCAGGATGAAAAGCCCATTTTCTGTCATGATTTTTTGTCATAGAAGTAGGAGCCCACCACATCTATGATGATACCGGGTTTTGTCACAATTATCGTCATAGAAGTGTCATATGTATGACAGAAAAAAAAATTGGTCGGCCCAAATGTCACAGATGTGTCTTTTTTTGTAGTGGGAGTGCCCCCTCCCCCGTATATAAAGGAGGAGAGGGCAGGCCGACAAGCCCTCCTTGGTGCGCCCCCAAAGGGGGAGTCCTACTAGGACTCCAAGTCCTAGTAGGTTTCCACGAAGAAGGAGAGAGGGGGAAGGAAAGAGAGGGAGAGAGGGAGAAGGAAAGGGGGGCGCTGCGCCCCTTCCCTTGTCCTATTCAGACTCGGGGGGGGGGGGGCAGCCCTCCTGCGTCCCTCCCCTCTCTCTCCACTAAGGCCCATCGAGGCCCACTAGTTCCCTCGGGGGGTTCCGGTAACCCTCCGGCACTCCAGTTTTATCCGAAACTTCTCTGGAACACTTCCGGAGTCCGAATATAGTCGTCCAATATATCAATCTTTATGTCTCGACCATTCCGAGATTCCTCGTCATGTTCGTGATCACATCCGGGACTCCAAACAACCTTTGGTACATCAAATCACATAAACTCATAATACCAATCGTTATCAAACATTAAGCGTGCGGACCCTACTGGTTCGAGAACTATGTAGACATGACTGAGACACGTCTTCGATAAATAACCAATAGCGGAACCTGGATGCTCATATTGGTTCCTACATATTCTACGAAGATCTTTATCGGTCAAACCGCATAACAACATACATTGTTCCCTTTGTCATCGGTATGTTACTTGCCCGAGATTCGATCATCGGTATCATCATACCTAGTTCAATCTCGTTACCGGCAAGTCTCTTTACTCATTCCTTAATACTTCATCCCACAACTAACTCATTAGTTACAATGCTTGCAAGGCTTATAGTGATGAGCATTACTGAGTGGGCCCAAAGATACCTCTCTGAAACACGGAGTGACAAATCCTAATCTTGATCTATGTCAACCAAACAAACACCTTCGAAGACACCTGTAGAGCACCTTTATAATCACCCTTTTATGTTGTGATGTTTGGTAGCACACAAAGTGTTCCTACGATATTTGGTAGTTGCATAATCTCATAGTCTGAGGAACATGTATAAGTCATGAAGAAAGCAGTAGCAATGAAACTGTCACGATCATAATGCTAAGCTAATGGATGGGTCATGTCCATTACATCATTCTCCTAATGATGTGATCTCGTTCATCAAATGACAACACATGTCTATGGTTAGGAAACATAACCATCTTTGATTAACGAGCTAGTCAAGTAGAGGCATACTAGGGACACTATGTTTTGTCTATGTAAGCACACATGTACAAAGTTTCCAGTTAATACAATTCTAGCATGAATAATAAACATTTATCATGAAATAAGGACATAAATAATAACTTTATTATTGCCTCTAGGGCATATTTCCTTCACAAAGAACTACTCACGCATCATCGGAGAGGCACCAATGGACATGATGAACCCTCCGTGATGGTGTCTAGATTGGATCTGCTATTTCTAGAACTTGCGGCAGTTGGAATTAATTTTTGTCGACTCCCCTAGGGTTTCAAGAATATTGGGGTATTTATAGAGGAAAGAGGCGGTGTGGGAGGCCACCACGGTGGGCACAACCCACCTGGGCGCGCCTGGGGGCCCAAGCGCGCCCTGGTGTCTTGTGCCCCCTCGGGCTCCCTCTCCGGTAATTCTTCGACCCACTGGATGTCTTCTGGTCCAAAAAAATACACAAAAAGTTTCGCTGCGTTTGGACTCCGTTTGGTATTGATTTCCTGCGATGTAAAAGACAAGCAAAAAACAACAACTGGCACTGGGCACTATGTTAATAGGTTAGTACCAAAAATGATATAAAATGATTGTAAAACATCCAAGAATGATAATATAACAACACGGAACAATAAAAAATTATAGATACGTTGGAGACGTATCAATAGCCACCCCGTGTCGGTTTTGACCGGTGCTGCTCCATTTGATTCTAAGAAGCTTGTTGAGCAACCCACTCTCCGAGTTATTTCAGTTTAAAATCCACTGATAAAAACCCTAGAGCCGAAGAATTAGATAGTGGTTCAGCATCACTAGAACCTAAGTTTAGTACACCCCGCCTATTACTCTTGAGAGCTATAAACTCTCTAGACGGGTAGGTGTCAATTTCTTCAAAGACCAAGAGTAATTGTGCTTCTCGAAGAAGAAGTCTATAAAGGTTTGGGGATCGCCTTCAAGTATCTACCACGAGTGATCAACATTGGTTGACAAACTGATTGTTGAGGAGAATAGGGTGAAGAGAGTTTATCTTTCGTGTTAAGTCACAACCCCTTCAACCAGACATAGTCCTTGTGCAGAAGGACGAACTGGTCGAACAAATACCTTGTCACCATCAAGCATCATCGGTTATCTCTGTCACTCATGTTTACCTTCGATGCGTTTTCATTTGTTTGATTTACTTTTATGCATGCTCTAGTTTCCCTTCGGTACCTTGTTCTAGTTCACTGTAGTTTGTTTTTCCACTTATTCCGTTGCTGGGTTCTGAGAGATTTAAGTTTTCCGAAGAAAATTTAAAACTCCCATTCACCCACCTCTGGTAGACATACTTCATTCCTACAATTGGTATCAAAGCAAGGTACTCCTTGAGTGTGCTCATTTTAGTCTAACGACTTTGGAATTTAAGTATCCCAAGATTCCCATATTGAGTGAACTACAAGTCGCATCTCAGGATTCCCATATTCAATGGGACGGACTATCCCTTTTGGAAGGATAATATGAAGATCCATCTTCGAGCTATAGATGATGACACGTGGAGCGTGGTGCACATCGGTTTCATAGTTGTTATTCCTCAAGCTCCGATCGATGAAGAAAAGAAGCTCATTCAACTGGATGCTCAAGACAAAGATGAAGTTGGTGGGCATCTCTCTCGAGCACAATTCCTTCGGTATCGCCAGTGTGAAACTGCTGACGAGCCGTGGGATGTCCTTGAAAAGATCAATGAAGGAGTTTCAACTCAGAAAGAAGCACAAATTGATACTCTTCGAGTGAAGTTCAATCACTTCAAGCGCATTGGAAATGAGAGCTGTCAGCAAACTTTCGACCGCCTTTGTGACATAGCAAATAAACTTCAAGGACTGGGCGCCAAGGATATCACTGGCCATGAAGTTGTGAAGAAACTGCTTCGATCTCTTGACACTTCATTTGGCATGCTCGTTCTGATGATTCGCGAGCGTCCTGATTTCAAAAGCCTCAATTCTGCTGATGTCATGGAAAGACTGAACACTCATGAAGAGCAAGAAGAAGAGAAGAGAGATCTGCATGGCTCAACTCAACACAAAAAACCACGCTCTCAAAGTTGTGGCTGATTCCTCCTCAGAAGGAAATGTCGAAGAAGATTCACATGATCCAGAATGACTCAGCAGAGATCTGGCACTGATCATGAAATGATTCCAACATTTCCATAAGAAGAGCTAGTTCTAGAAAAGAAGTTCAAGCAACTCCGGGGGTTCAAAATCTTCATCAAAACCTGCTGTAGAATACACTTGTTTCAAGTGCAAAAAGCCAGGACACTTCATTTCGGACTGCCCTATATGCGAAGCTCAAATCCGTGCCAGTGGGAGATATGATTTGAGCAACCGTCGAGGCAAAAGCATGAGTAAGAACTATGACTCCGATGATGAGAAGAAAACAAAGAAATTCTTCAAGAAGAAGGATACCTCCACGTTGGAATCTTCATCAAGAAATCGTTCCAAGTCCTCCTCCAACTGCAAGAATACCTCTCGCAAGGCCAATGCATACATCGGCAAGGAAATGGACTCTGAGGAAGAAGAAGAAGAATCCTGTGACGATTCCGACTCCTGTATGGCAGGCATAGCATGTGCCTCCTGTCCTATGACAAACTTCTTCGAGAATCCTTCAAGCGACAACGAATCTCCTACTTTCTGCTTCATGGCCAATGTCAGCATTCTGGATATGGGGGTATCCAGCCCTGCCTGCCTGCATCTCACCACGTGGCTCCATCGACGACCTGGTACGACCCAGCTTCAGCATCAACAGCTCAAGACCCTCGCGAGGGGCCGAGCCTCGCGAGGCGGATGACGCCAAGACCCCCGAGGGACTGGCCTCCTCAGGCTGGCTCCCGAGGGGCGGAGAGTTCTATGCAAGGTTTACCTCATGAGGCTCAGCTGACGTGAGCCATGACGACCAAAGCCAGGCAGGCGCCAGGCGGGCGCAGAGCGCATGTTTCCTCTTTGGTGCAAAGGAGGCAAGCCACAGGCGCAAAGTCCCGAGGAATCAGCCAAAGGTTTCCATTCTGGTGCAACAAGACCAAGACCGCCAGGACAGCAGGACGGAGGTCTTCGACGAGCCCACTGCAGCGTCACGACCAAAGGCTTTTCGCAGGTGAAGACTACTTTTGTCAGGATAAGCTGTACTACTTGTCCCCTTTCAAATCCGGCCATTGTGGGTCCCTTCCCGCCAACATTTGGGAAGAGGACCGAGGCCACTATAAATAGTACTAGCCACCACCATAGAGGCAAGACAAGTCGAACTAGCTCACACCACACCATCTCCCTCGAGCTCAAGAACACCTCACCTCCTGAGGCCAGTTCATCCACTGTACTAGTTCATCCTCAGCCCTCCGAGGCAATCCACCAAAACGCTGGAGTAGGGTATTACACTGCAAGGTGGCCGAACCAGGATAAACTGCTGTGTCTCTTTGTCTTTTTGAGCTTGACGCGCTAGTCTTAGGAGGATCACGAGTAGGCAGGCTGGGTAGGTTGAGATCTCCGCACGCACCCCAGAGTTCGAACATCTCAAGGGTTTGCGGAACCCGTAATTCGACATTTGGCGCGCCAGGTAGGGGTGCATCGGATCTTCTCTTCCGTCGACCAGTACTCCACTGCTCCCCCGATGCCATGGCTGACGCCTCGAGGGTGCACGTCGAGCACTGGGTCGTCCAGGCCTCCTCGGCAGCGCTGCCGATGAGGAAGACCTCCACTCCGCTCTGCTCATGGCCCGCGCTCCGCCGGGGGCGACCAGCCATGGGGGGCGTGCGACGCAACCTTCTCCACTGGTGCCACGACGCAGCCACACCGTTGTATGATCCGCGAACTATGCTGCAGCAACCACTCCACCCACGCGCAGGGAACATGCCAACATGCGGGTAGTGGTCATCATGGCCCAAGAACTCTTACGGTGCAGGCTGCTGGAAAGTGGCCGCGTCGCCCTGCTGGAACGGGTCGCCGAGCTGCTAGATGCGGCGTGCAGGGGGGCGACGCCTTTTGCACCCTGCCCACATCATAGGCGGTGGTGGGGGCGCGTGCTCATCCCCGACACAACCGCGCGCCCCCTCCCAGGGCCGCTGGGGAGCCTCTCGGCGCCGACCAGCCCCGCGGAGCAGCCCGTGCCACTCCGAACGTGCTACCTCGGTGCAGGGCTGCTCTAGGTGACATCACCGGGGGCCGCGCTGGAGTGTCAGCCCCTGGCCGGCAGGACTAGAGGGCGACTGAAGAAGGCAGGAACGTGAGGCAGCCGGGCGGTGCTTCTGGTGCGTCTAGCCCGGAAGCCTACGTCCCCGTCACGATGGATCCAAGCCATGTGCTGGGAGAGGGTCCCAGCCGATCCCCCACACCAGGCTGGGCTCTGGATATACACGAGGCCGAGCTCTCCTTCGAGCCGCCACCAAGCCCCGCTAACATCTCCAACGGCGACAACATCTGGGTACAGCTAACACTGTAGGAGCATGCTTACGCTGACCATGGATCGCAGGTGAATCAGGGTGTAGCGGCCGCCAGGATTCTTAGGACGACGGATTCCCCGCAGGAGCGCGAAGGACGTTGGGAGCATCATGGGGGAAGCCCGATGGCAGGGCCCTCCTCACGCTGCATGGAGCAAGGCCCTGCCTGGAGGTAGGTTCCCCGTCGGGGAAGGCACCGGCGAGCCCTTCTTCCCAGTGGGGGGCCTGCGGTCGGCGAGGATGCCGCCAGCGTCCCCCTGGCCCCTTGGTCTTGTCCTAGTTTCTGGTCTTCCAAACGGTGGTTAGGGGTGGCGCACGGCGGGGTCCTCGTCGGGCGACATGAAGCAAGGCTCCGACCTATGAAGGTCTCCGCTCGTGACACTCTCACGTAAAAACGAGTAGGGTTGTACACGCCCCGGAGTCTCCTGACACTACTGGAATCAGCTACTTTGCCATCTGCCAGCTCTTTGCCGTCTGCTAGCGGACGGCAAAGAAGCTCTTTGCCATCAGCTACCCAAAAGCTGACGGCAAAGAACTGGCTGATGGCAAAGACCTTCTTTGCCATCAGCCAGTTCTTTGCCGTCCTCTAGCGGACGGCAAAGATTCTTTGCCGTCGGCTAGCGGATGGCAAAGAGGGAGGGGGGGGGACCCACTGACGAGCTGGTTAAAAAAAACTTAACGCCCCCCTCTTTGCCGTTTGCCAGCAGACGGCAAAGAGCAAGTAAGCAGACGGCAACGGGGGGCGGACGGCAAACATTTAGGTTACTAACGGCGCCCCACCCCGCCCATC